>NC_063079.1:2500-5000 GCF_022605165.1 Purpureocillium takamizusanense
CCACCAGAGTTTCCTCTGGCTTCACCCTATACAGGCATAGTTCACCTTCTTTCGGGTCCGGCCCCGTATGCTCTTACTCAAATCCATCCGAGAACATCAGGATCGGTCGATGATGCGCCGAAGCTCTCACCTGCGTTCACTTTCATTACGCGTAGGGGTTTTACACCCGAACACTCGCATACGAAGACGACTCCTTGGTCCGTGTTTCAAGACGGGTCGCTGATGACCATTACGCCAGCATCCTTGCGGAGCGCGAACCTCAGTCCGCCCCAGGGTATTGTGCAACGGGCTATAACACTCCCGTAGGAGCCACGTTCCCGAAGCCTTTCTCCCCCGCGGCGAACTGATGCTGGCCTGGACCCGGCGGAGTGCACCAGCGAGAACGCTGGATGATCCACCGGGCCCAAGTCTGGTCACAAGCGCTTCCCTTTCAACAATTTCACGTACTGTTTAACCCTCTTTTCAAAGTGCTTTTCATCTTTCGATCACTCTACTTGTGCGCTATCGGTCTCTGGCCGGTATTTAGCTTTAGAAGACATATACCTCCCATTTAGAGCAGCATTCCCAAACTACTCGACTCGTCGAAGGAGCTTTACACAGGCTGGGCGTCCGACCAGACGGGGCTCTCACCCTCTATGGCGTCCCGTTCCAGGGAACTCGGAAGGCGCCGCGCCAAAAGCATCCTCTGCAAATTACAACTCGGGCCCTGGGGGCCAGATTTCAAATTTGAGCTGTTGCCGCTTCACTCGCCGTTACTGGGGCAATCCCTGTTGGTTTCTTTTCCTCCGCTTATTGATATGCTTAAGTTCAGCGGGTATTCCTACCTGATCCGAGGTCAACTCTAAGAAAGTTGGGCGTTTCACGGCGTGACCGCCTCCGCGCTCCGGTGCGAGGTGTGTGCTACTACGCAGGGGAGGCTGCGGCGGGGTCGCCACTGCATTTCGGGGGCGGCTGGTGTGCCGTCCCCCAACACCGAGGCCCCCGGGGGGGCTCGAGGGTTGAAATGACGCTCGAACAGGCATGCCCGCCAGAATGCTGGCGGGCGCAATGTGCGTTCAAAGATTCGATGATTCACTGAATTCTGCAATTCACATTACTTATCGCATTTCGCTGCGTTCTTCATCGATGCCAGAACCAAGAGATCCGTTGTTGAAAGTTTTGATTCATTTGTTTTGCTTGTGCAACTCAGAGAAGAAATTCCGCCGGCGGGCGTAATGCAAAAGAGTTTTGGGTCCCTGCGGCGGGCGCCTGGGTCCGGCGCCGGCGCGGAGGCCGGCGGCCGGGGCGTTCCCGCCGAGGCAACTGAGGTAAGGTTCACAGTGGGTTTGGGAGTTGTATAACTCGGTAATGATCCCTCCGCTGGTTCACCAACGGAGACCTTGTTACGACTTTTACTTCCTCTAAATGACCGAGTTTGGAGAGCTTTCCGGCCCTGAGTGGTAGTTGCCCACCTCTCTGGGCCAGTCCGGACGCCTCACTGAGCCATTCAATCGGTAGTAGCGACGGGCGGTGTGTACAAAGGGCAGGGACGTAATCAACGCAAGCTGATGACTTGCGCTTACTAGGGATTCCTCGTTGAAGAGCAATAATTGCAATGCTCTATCCCCAGCACGACGGAGTTTAACAAGATTACCCGGGCCTTCCGGCCAAGGGAGTACTCGCTGGCTCCGTCAGTGTAGCGCGCGTGCGGCCCAGAACATCTAAGGGCATCACAGACCTGTTATTGCCTCAAACTTCCATCGGCTTGAGCCGATAGTCCCTCTAAGAAGCCGGCGTACTGCCAAAGCAATACGGGCTATTTAGCAGGTTAAGGTCTCGTTCGTTATCGCAATTAAGCAGACAAATCACTCCACCAACTAAGAACGGCCATGCACCACCACCCACAAAATCAAGAAAGAGCTCTCAATCTGTCAATCCTCATTGTGTCTGGACCTGGTGAGTTTCCCCGTGTTGAGTCAAATTAAGCCGCAGGCTCCACCCCTGGTGGTGCCCTTCCGTCAATTTCTTTAAGTTTCAGCCTTGCGACCATACTCCCCCTGGAGCCCAAGCACTTTGATTTCTCGTAAGGTGCCGAACGAGTCAAAAAATAACATCGTCCGATCCCTAGTCGGCATAGTTTATGGTTAAGACTACGACGGTATCTGATCGTCTTCGATCCCCTAACTTTCGTTCCTGATTAATGAAAACATCCTTGGCAAATGCTTTCGCAGTAGTTAGTCTTCAATAAATCCAAGAATTTCACCTCTGACAATTGAATACTGATGCCCCCGACTGTCCCTATTAATCATTACGGCGGTCCTAGAAACCAACAAAATAGAACCGCACGTCCTATTTCATTATTCCATGCTAATGTATTCGAGCATAGGCCTGCCTGGAGCACTCTAATTTTTTCAAAGTAAAAGTCCTGTTTCCCCGCCACACCCAGTGAAGGGCATGGGGTTCCACAGAGGGAAAGGCCCGGCCGGACCAGTGCACGCGGTGAGGCGGACCGGCCAGCCAG